>NC_069507.1:248700285-248712785 GCF_027579735.1 Bombina bombina
AGACTCAGGGAATGTATTACCTCAGACAGATTTGGACACTATGTCTTTTAAATTTAAGCTTGAACACCTCCGCCTATTACTTCGGGAGGTTTTAGCGACTCTGGATGATTGTGACCCTATTGTGATACCACCAGAGAAATTGTGTAAAATGGATAAATATCTAGAAGTACCTACTTACAGTGATGTTTTTCTGGTTCCTAAGAGAATTTCTGAAATTATAAAAAAGGAATGGGATAGACCAGGTATACCATTTTCTCCCCCCCCCCTACTTTTAAGAAAATGTTTCTATATCAGACACCATTCGGGACTTGTGGCAAATGGTCCCTAAGGTGGAGGGAGCAATATCTACCCTGGCTAAGTGTACAACTATACCCATTGAGGAAAGTTGTGCTTTCAAAGACCCTATGGATAAAAAATTAGAGGGTCTTCTAAAGAAATTGTTTATTAATCAGGGTTTTCTTTTACAACCTACTGCTTGCATTGTTCCAGTAACTACTGCTGCAGCTTTTTGGTTTGAAGCTCTGGAAGAGTCTCTGAAGGTTGAGACTCCGATAGATGACATTTTGGATAGAATTAAGGCTCTCAAGTTAGCTAATTCTTTTATTACTGATGCTGCTTTTCAAATTGCTAAATTAGCGGCGAAAAATGCAGGATTTGCTATTCTAGCGCGTAGAGCGTTGTGGCTCAAATCTTGGTCTGCTGATGTGTCATCAAAACATAAGCTTTTAGCTATTCTCTTTAAAGGTAAGACCCTTTTCGGGCCAAAATTGAAGGAAATCATTTCTGACATTACAGGAGGTAAGGGCTATGCCCTACCTCAGGATAAGTCTGTTAAGATGAGGGGTAAACAGAATAATTTTCGTTCCTTTCGGAATTTTAAGGGAGGACCTTCTACTTCCTCTTCCTCTACAAAGCAGGAAGGGAATTTTACCCAATCTAAGCCAGTCTGGAGGCCCAATCAGAATTGGAATAAAGGTAAACAATCCAAGAAGCCCGCTGCTGCTACAAAGACAGCATGAAGGGGTGGCCCCCGATCCGGGACCGGATCTAGTAGGGGGCAGACTCTCTTTCTTTGCCCAGGCTTGGGCAAGAGATGTTCAGGACTCCTGGGCACTAGAAATAGTGACCCATGGTTATCAATTGGATTTAAAGGATTTTCTCCCAAGAGGGAGGTTTCATCTTTCAAGATTATCTGCAGACCTGATAAAAAGAGAGGCGTTCTTACGCTGTGTAAAAGACCTTGTTACCATGGGAGTAATTTGTCCAGTTCCAAAATCGGAACAAGGACAGGGGTTTTACTCAAATCTATTTGTGGTTCCCAAAAAAGAGGGCACTTTCAGACCCATCTTAGACCTCAAGTGTCTAAACAATTTTCTCAAAGGTTTGCCTTCCTGGACAAACATTATCAGTTCGTGGCTCTTCCCTTCGGGTTGGCCACAGCACCCAGAATCTTCACAAAGGTTCTAGGGTCTCTTTTGGCGGTTCTCAGACCATGAGGCATAGCAGTGGCGCCTTATCTGGACGATATTCTGATTCAGGTGTCAACATATCAACTGACAAAATCTCACATGGTGTTGTCTTTCCTGAGAACTCATGGTTGGAAGGTGAACATAGAGAAGAGTTCCCTTGTTCCACAGACAAGGGTTCCTTTCTTGGGAACTCTGATAGACTCGGTAGCTATGAAAATATTTCTGACAGAGGTCAGAAAATCAAAGATTCTAAATACTTGCCGAGCACTTCAGTCCATTCCTCGGTCATCAGTGGCTCAGTGTATGGAGGTAATTGGATTAATGGTAGCGGCAATGGACATCATTCCGTTTGCTCGCTTTCATCTCAGACCGCTGCAGCTGTGCATGCTCGGACAGTGGAATGGGGATTATGCGGATTTATCTCCTCAGATAAATCTGGATCAAGAGACCAGAGACTCTCTTCTTTGGTGGTTGTCACCGGATCTTCTGTCCCAGGGGACTTGTTTCCGCAGACCCTCATGGGTGATAGTGACAACGGATGCCAGCCTTCTGGGCTGGGGTGCAGTCTGGAACTCCCTGAAGGCTCAGGGTGTTTGGACTCAGGTGGAGTCTCTACTTCCAATCAATATTCTGGAACTGAGAGCAATATTCAATGCACTTCAGGCGTGGCCTCAGTTGGCTTCAACCAAATTCATCAGATTCCAGTCGGACAACATCACGATTGTGGCATATATCAATCATCAGGGGGGAACAAGGAGTTCCTTAGCGATGATAGAAGTATCCAAGATAATACATTGGGCGGAGGCCCACTCTTGTCATCTGTCAGCGATCTACATTCCAGGAGTAGAGAACTGGGAAGCGGATTTTCTAAGTCGACAGACTTTTCATCCGGGGGAGTGGGAACTTCACCCGGAGGTATTTGCCTCATTGATTCTCCGATGGGGCAGACCAGAATTGGATCTGATGGCATCTTGACAGAATGCCAAGCTTCCAAGATACGGATCCTGGTCAAGGGATCCTCAGGCCGAACTGATAGATGCTTTGGCAGTGCCTTGGTTGTTCAGCCTAGCTTATGTGTTTCCACCGTTTCCTCTCCTCCCACGCGTGATTGCTCGAATCAAACAGGAGAGAGCTTCAGTGATCCTGATAGCGCCTGCATGGCCATGCAGGATTTGGTATGCGGATCTAGTGGACATGTCCTCTCTGCCACCGTTGAAACTTCCATTGAGACAGGACCTTCTCATTCAAGGTCCTTTCCAACATCCAAATCTAATTTCTCTGCAGCTGACTGCGTGGAGATTGAACGCTTGATTTTTTCGAAACGAGGATTCTCTGATTCGATCATCGATACTTTGATACAGGCTAGAAAGCCTGTCACTAGAAAAATCTATCATAAGATATGGTGTAAATATCTTTATTGGTGTGAATCCAAGGGTTACTCATGGAGTAAAGTTAGGATTCCTAGGATTCTGTCTTTTCTCCAAGAAGGATTGGAGAAAGGGTTATCAGCAAGTTCCTTAAAGGGACAAAGTTCAGCTTTGTCTATTCTGTTTCACAAACGTTTGGCAGATGTGCCAGATATTCAGTCTTTTTGTCAGGCTCTATCTAGAATTAAGCCTGTATTTAGACCCATTACTCCTCCTTGGAGTTTGAATTTAGTTCTTTGAGTTCTTCAAGGGGTTCCGTTTGAACCCATGCATTCCATGGATATCAAATTGTTATCTTGGAAACTTCTGGTTTTAGTTGCTATTTCTTCTGCTCGAAGAGTTTCTGAGCTTTCAGCGCTACAGTGCGATTCTCCTTATCTCATTTTTCTGATAAGGTGGTGTTACGTACCAAACCTGGATTCCTTCCTAGGGTTGTTTCAAATAAAAATATTAATCAGGAAATTGTTGTTCCTTCCTTATGTCCTAACCCTTCTTCTAAGAAGGAGCGTCTGTTGCATAATTTAGATGTGGTCCGTGCCTTAAAGTTTTACTTACAGGCAACTAAGGATTTCCGTCAATCATCTTCTTTATTCATTGTTTATTCTGGAAAGCGTAGGGGTAGAAAGCTACGGCTACCTCTCTTTCTTTTTGGCTGAGAAGTATCATCCACCTGGCTTATGAGACTGCTGGACAGCAGCCTCCTGAAAGAATTACGGCTCATTCTACTAGGGCTGTGGCTTCCACATGGGCTTTTAAAAACAATGCATCTGTTGAACAGATTTGTAAGGCTGCGACTTGGTCGTCCCTTCACACTTTTTCCAAATTTTCCAAATTTGATACTTTTGCTTCTTCTGAGGCTATTTTTGGGTGAAAGGTTCTTCAAGCAGTGGTGCCTTCTGTTTAGGTTCCTGTCTTGTCCCTCCCTTTCATCCGTGTCCTGTTGCTTTGGTATTGTATCCCACAAGTAAGGATGAAATCCGTGGACTCGTCATATCTTTGTAAAATAAAAGTAAATTTATGCTTACCTGATAAATTAATTTCTTTTACCATATGACGAGTCCACGGCCCACCCTGTTCTTTTAAGACAGTTTTTCTTTATATTTTTTGTACACTTCAGTCACCTCTGCACCTTTTAGCCTTTCCTTTTCTCTT
Source organism: Bombina bombina (assembly GCF_027579735.1). Taxonomy (NCBI): domain Eukaryota; kingdom Metazoa; phylum Chordata; class Amphibia; order Anura; family Bombinatoridae; genus Bombina; species Bombina bombina. Next base: position 248,704,334 of record NC_069507.1, read on the forward strand.
CCTATACCTTCGGCCGAATGACTGAGGGTGGAGGAGAAGGGAGGGGCTATATATACAGCTCTGCTGTGGTGCTCTTTGCCACTTCCTGTTAGCAGGAGGTTAATATCCCACAAGTAAGGATGAAATCCGTGGACTCGTCATATCGTAAAAGAAATTAATTTATCAGGTAAGCATAAATTTACTTTTCTCATCAAAAATATTCCAGTCCGTGCAAAGCCTCCAATAGGAAAGGGAGATTGTTGCTGAGTACAGCTTTATTTATTTGATTACAGGTGGTTTCATACTTCTAAGTGGCTAAGTTCATGGTATGTGTGTATTTGTGCATGTGTGTATGTGTGCATGTCTGTGTATATGTGTGCATGTGTGTGTATGTGTGCATGTGTGTGTATGTGTGCATGTGTGTATGTGTGCATGTGTGTGTATAGGTGTGCATGTGTGTGTATATGAGTGCATGTTTGTGTGAGTGTATGCATGTTTGTGTGAGTGTATGCATGTCTGTGTAAATGTGTGCATGTCTGTGTGGGTGTGTGCATATGTGTGTGTATGTGTGCATGTGTGTGTATGTGTGCAAGTGTGTATGTATGTGTGCATGTCTGTGTATAAGAGTGCATTTCTTTGTGGGTGTGTGCATGTTTGTGTGAGTGTATGCATGTTTGTGTGAGTGTATGCATGTCTGTGTAAATGTGTGCATGCCTGTGTGGGTGTGTGCATATGTGTGTGTGTTTGTGCATGTGTGTATGTGTGCATGTGTGTAGTTTGTGTGTGTATGTGTGCATGTCTGTGTTGGTGTGTGCATGTTTGTGTGGGTGTGTGCATGTTTGTGTGTATTTGTGCATGTGTCTATATGTGTGCATGTCTGTGTATATGAGTACATGTGCATGTCTTTGTGGGTGTGTGCATGTTTGTGTGAGTGTGTGCATATTTATGTGTATTTGTGCATGTGCGTGTATATGTGTGCATGTGTGTGTATATGTGTGCATGTGTTTATGTGTGTATGCATGTGTGTATGTGTGCATGTGTGTATATGTGTGCATGTCTGTGTATATGTGTGCATGTGTGTGTATATATGTGCATGTCTGAGTCTATGCATATTTGTGTGTATTTGTGCGTGTGTGTATGTGTGCATGTGTGTGTATATGTGTGCATGTCTGTGTATATGTGTATATGTGCATGTCTTTGTGGGCGTGTGCATATTTGTTTGTATTTGTGCATGTGTGTGTATATGTGTGCATGTGTTATGTGTGTATGTGTGCATGTGTGTGTATATGTGTGTATGTCTGTGTATATGTGTGCATGTTTGTGTGAGTGTGTGCATGTCTGTGTATATGTGTGCATGTGTGTGTGTGTATATGTGCATGTCTTTGTGGGTGTGTGCATGGTTGTGTGAGTGTATGCATGTCTGTGTGTATGTGTGTATATGTGTGCATGTGGGTGTATATGTGTGTATTTGTGCATGTGTGTGTATATGTGTGTATAAGTGTGCATGCGTGTATGTGTGTGTATGTGTGCATGTGTGTATGTGTATATGTGTGCATATATGTGTACATATGTATGTGTGCATGTGTGTATGTGTGCATGTGTGTATGTGTGCATGTGTGTATGTGTGCATATGTGCATGTCTGTGTATATGTGTGTGTGTGTGTATGTGTGCATGTGTGTGTATATGTGTGCATGTCTGTGTGTATGTGTGCATGTGTGTATATGTGTGTGTGTGTATGTGTGCATGTGTGTGCATATATATCGGTGCATGTGTGTATATGTGTGCATGTGTGTGTATATGTGCATGTGTGTGTGTGTATATGTGCATGTGCGTGTGTATATGTGTAAGTGTGTATGTGTGCATGTGTGTGTATATGTGCATGTGAGTGTGTGTGTGCGTGTATATGTGTGCATGTCTGTGTATATGTATGCATGTCTGTGTATATGAGTGCATGTCTGTGTAGGTGTGTGTATGTGTGCATGTCTGTGTATGTGTGTGCATGTCTGTGTATATGAGTGAATGTCTGTGTGGGTGTGTGCATGTTTGTGTGAATGTGTACATGTTTGTGTGGGTGTGTGCATATTTGTGTGTGTTTGTGCATGTGTGTATCTGTGCATATGTGTGTATGTGTGCATATGTGTGTATGTGTGTGTGTGTGTGCATGTGTGTGTATATGGGTGCATGAGTGTGTATATGGGTGCATGAGTGTGTGTATGTGTGCATGTCTGTGTATATGAGTGCATGTCTGTGTGGGTGTGTGCATTTTTGTGTGAGTGTATGCATGTCTGTGTAAGTGTGTGCATGTTTGTGTGAGTGTGTGCATGTCTTTGTAAGTGTGTGCATGTCTGTGCATATTTGTGTATATGTGTACATGTCTGTGTATATGTGTGCATGTCTGTGTATATGTGTGCATGTCAGTGTGGATGTTTGTGTGCGTGTATGCATATCTGTGTAAGTGTGTGCATGTCTGTGTGGGTGTGTGCATATTTGTGTGTATTTGTGCATGTGTGTATACATGTGTGTGTATATGTATGCATGTCTGTGTATATATGTGTGCATGTGTGTGTATGTGTGCATGTATTTGTGTGTGTGTGCATGTTTGTGTGAATGTATGCATGTCTGTGAAAGTGTGTGCATGTCTGTGTAGGTGTGTGCATGTTTGTGTTTGTAAGTGTGTGCATGTCTGTGTGACTATATGCATGTTTGTGTGAGTGTGTGCAGGTCTGTGTCTGTGTGAGTGTGTGCATGTCTGTGTAGGTGTGTGCATGTTTGTGTTTGGGTAGGTGTATGCATGTCTGTGTGGGTATGTGCATGTTTGTGTCTGTGTGAGTGTATGCATGTCTGTGTATGTGCGTGTATGTGTGTGCATGTTTGTGTGTATGTCTGTGTATATGTGTGCATGTGTGTGTACGTGAGCATGTCTCTGTGGGTGTTTGCATGTTTGTGTGAGTGTATGCATGTCTGTGTAAGTGTGTGCATGTCTGTGTGGGTGTGTGCATATGTGTGTGTATTTGTGCATGTGTGTATGTGGACATGTGTGTGCATGTACGTGTGTGTGTGTATTTGTGTGCATGTCTGTGTATATATGTGTGCATGTGTGTGTGCATGTCTGTGTATATGTGTGCATGTGTGTGTGTATGTGTGCATGTATTTGTGGGTGTGTGCATGTTTGTGTGATTCTATGCATGTCTGTTTAAGTGTGTTCATGTCTGTGTAGGTGTGTGCATGTTTGTGTTTGTGTACGTGTGTGCATGTCTGTGTGGCTATATGCATGTCTGTGTGAGTGTGTGCAGGTCTGTGTCTGTGTGAGTGTGTGCATGTCTGTGTATGTGTGTGCATGTTTGTGTTTGTGTAGGTGTATGCATGTCTGTGTGTGTATGTGCATGATTGTGTCTGTGTGAGTGTGTGCATGTCTGTGTATGTGTGTGCATGGTTGTGTAGGTGTATGGCTGTCTGTGTCGGTATGTGCATGTTTGTGTCTGTGTGAGTGTGTGCATGTCTGTGTATGTTTGTGCATGTTTGTGTTTGTTTAGGTGTATGCATGTCTGTGTGGGTATGTGCATGATTATGTTTGTGTGAGTGTGTGCATGTCTGTGTGGGTATATGCATGTCTGTGTGAGTGTGTGAAGGTCTGTGCGGGTGTGTGCATGTTTGTGTTTGTGTGAGTGTGTGCATGTCTGTGTCGGTGCGTGCATGTTTGTGTTTGTGTATGTGTATGCATGTCTGTGTGGGTATGTGCATGTTGTATGTGAGTGTGTGCATGTATGTGTGGGCATGTGCATGTTTGTGTATGTGTCTGCATGTCTGTGTGGGTATATGCATGTCTGTGTGAGTGTGTGCAGGTCTGTGTGGGTGTGTGCATGTTTGTGTCTGTGTGAGTGTGTGCATGTCTGTGTGGGTGTATGCATGTCTCTGTGGGTTTGTGCATGTTTGTTTTTGTGTGAGTGTGTGTATGTCTGAGTGGGTGTATGCATGTCTTTGTAGGTGTGTACATGTGCATGTCAGTGTATGTATTCAAGTTGTGAATATGTTGTGTTGCATTACACTTTGCTCACACATTTCTGGTATAAAACGTGTATACTATTGCTTTGGGACAACTTCCTTACGCCTAGATTTAGAGTTTTGCGGCCAAAGGGGTGCGTTAGCTACGCGTGCTTTTTTCTGGCCGCACCTTTTAAATACCGCTGGTATTTAGAGTTCACAGAAGGGCTGCGTTAGGCTCCAAAAAGGGAGCGTACAGGCATATTTACCGCAACTGCAACTCTCAATACCAGCGGTGCTTACGGACGCGGCCAGCTTCAAAAACGTGCTTGTGCACGATTCCCCCATAGGAAACAATGGGACAGTTTGAGCTAAAAAAAAAACTAACACCTGCAAAAAAGCAGCGTTCAGCTCCTAACGCAGCCCCATTGTTTCCTATGGGGAAACACTTCCTAAGTCTGCACCTAACACCCTAACAGGTACCCCGAGTCTAAACACCCCTAGCCTTACACTTATTAACCCCTAATCTGCCGACCCCGCTATCGCTGACCCCTGCATTTTATTATTAACCCCTAATCTGCCGCTCCGTACACCGCCGCCACCTACGTTATCCCTATGTACCCCTAATCTGCTGCCCCTAACACCGCCGACCCCTATATTATATTTATTAACCCCTAATCTGCCGCCCCCAACGTCGCCGCTACCTACCTACACTTATTAACCCCTAATCTGCCGACCGTACCTCACCGCTACTATAATAAAGTTATTAACCCCTAATCCGCCTCACTCCCGCCTCAATAACCCTATAAGAAATAGTATTAACCCCTAATCTGCCCTCCCTAACATCGCCGACACCTAACTTCAATTATTAACCCCTAATCTGCCGACCGGATCTCGCCGCTACTCTAATAAATGGATTAACCCCTAAAGCTAAGTCTAACCCTAACACTAACACCCCCCTAAATTAAATATAATTTAAATCTAACGAAATAAATTAACTCTTATTAAATAAATTATTCCTATTTAAAGCTAAATACTTACCTGTAAAATAAACCCTAATATAGCTACAATATAACGAATAATTATATTGTAGCTATTTTAGGATTAATATTTATTTTACAGGCAACTTTGTATTTATTTTAACCAGTTACAATAGCTATTAAATAGTTAAGAACTATTTAATAGCTAAAATAGTTAAAATAATTACAAAATTACCTGTAAAATAAATCCTAACCTAAGTTACAATTAAACCTAACACTACACTATCAATAAATTAATTAAATACAATACCTACAAATAACTACAATTAAATAAACTAACTAAAGTACAAAAAATAAAAAAGAACTAAGTTACAAAAAATAAAAAAATATTTACAAACATTAGATAAATATTACAACAATTTTAAACTAATTACACCTACTCTAAGCCCCCTAATAAAATAACAAAGACCCCCAAAATAAAAAAATGCCCTACCCTATTCTAAATTAAAAAAGTTCAAAGCTCTTTTACCTTACCAGCCCTGAAAAGGGCCATTTGCGGGGCATGCCCCAAATAATTCAGCTCTTTTGCCTGTAAATAAAAACATACAATACCCCCCCCAACATTACAACCCACCACCCACATACCCCTAATCTAACCCAAACCCCCCTTAAATAAACCTAACACTAAGCCCCTGAAGATCATCCTAACTTATCTTCACCATGCCAGGTTCACCGATCCGTCCTCCAAAGTCTTGATCCAAGCCTCCGAAGTCTTCATCCAAGCCCAAGCGGGGGCTGGCTATCCATAATCCGGCTGAAGTCTTCTATCAAGCGGCGGCTGAAGAGGTCCAGAAGAGGCTCCAAAGTCTTCATCCTATCCGGGAAGAAGAGGAGATCCGGACCGGCAACCATCTTGATCCAAGCGGCATCTTCTATCTTCATCCGATGACGAACGGCTCCATCTTGAAGACCTCCAGCGCGGATCCATCCTCTTCTTTCGACGTCCAACTGAAGAATGAAGGTTCCTTTAAGGGACGTCATCCAAGATGGCGTCCCTCGAATTCCGATTGGCTGATAGGATTCTATCAGCCAATCGGAATTAAGGTAGAAAAATTCTGATTGGCTGATGGAATCAGCCAATCAGATTCAAGTTCAATCCGATTGGCTGATTGGATCAGCCAATCAGATTGATCTCGCATTCTATTGGCTGATCGGAACAGTTATTGTAGGTAGCTGGCGGCGACGTTGTGGGGGGCAGATTAGGGGTTAATAAGGGGGGTGTTAGTGTTAGGGTTAGACTTAGCTTTAGGGGTTAATCCATTTATTAGAGTAGCGGCGAGATCCGGTCGGCAGATTAGGGGTTAATAATTGAAGTTAGGTGTCGGCGATGTTAGGGAGGGCAGATTAGGGGTTAATACTATTTATTATAGGGTTATTGAGGCGGGAGTGAGGTGGATTAGGGGTTAATAACTTTATTAGAGTAGCGGTGAGGTCCGCTCGGCAGATTAGGAGTTAATTATTGTAGGTAGCTGGCGGCGACGTTGTGGGGGGCAGATTAGGGGTTAATAAATATAATATAGGGGTCGGCGGTGTTAGGGGCAGCAGATTAGGGGTTCATAGGGATAATGTAGGTGGCGGCGGTGTGCGGTCGGCAGATTAGGGGTTAAAAAATTTAATACAGTGGCGGCGATGTGGGGGGACCTCGGTTTAGGGGTACATAGGTAGTTTATGGGTGTTAGTGTACTTTAGAGCACAGTAGTTAAGAGCTTTATGAACCGGCGTTAGCCCAAAAAGCTCTTAACTACTGACTTTTTTCTGCGGCTGGAGTCTTGTCGGTAGATTTCTAACGCTCACTTCAGCCAAGACTCTAAATACCGGCGTTAGAAAGATCCCATTGAAAAGATAGGATACGCAAATGGCGTAGGGGGATCTGCGGTATGGAAAAGTCGCGGCTGCAAAGTGAGCGTTAGACCCTTTCCTGACTGACTCCAAATACCAGCGGGCGGTAAAAACCAGCGTTAGGACCCCCTAACGCTGGTTTTGACGGCTAACGCAGAACTCTAAATCTAGGCCTTAATGATTACAGTTGTTTTATTTCCTCTTCATTGGCTGGGAGCTGAGATACTTACCCCCTGTTACTACCAGAATGAGCTTAATTAATACTTTTGTAGACACTTGTGAGATATTAAAATTCTAACTGCAAATAGATATTTTAACATGACTAGCACCAAGTGGTTGGTTTAGTGTCATTTTGTTTAATGTCACAATAGACAGTTAATACTTAAGACTCTAGTGGCTGTAGTTAGCTAGATTACATGCCCAGTGGAAAATTAATTTAAATATTCAGTGTTTGCAATATTAGCACCAGAGAAAAATCTTTTTTTTCCCGATCCAGTTCCTTACATTTAACATGAGATAAAGGCGCCTACGCTGGGCTTTATTCTGTAATTTCATCTGGAAAAGTTGGGTCTAGGATAGGAACAGTTTATTGCCAAATATGAAAATTGTAACTATATACGTGCAAAGTTTGTTATGTTACTTATTGTACAGTGCATTACCTTTGATGGAGGGTCTGCTTTAATACATTTTTCCTCCTTTCTATGTTTGCCTTTTGTAGAATGATGTAAGATATGTTATAGAATCTATATTCTTGATGGATCTATAATGTATTTTACACTGACATTTTTCTTGTATTTTCATCTTTTTATTGGAGCTGTGTGATTTATAGTAAATATTGTCATATTGAGTCCATGGAGATATTTGAGAGTGATGAATTTAAGGATAATCAGTAAATATTAGAATTTGATAATGAAGACATTTTCCTATCATTGGTCATCAAAATCTGTGCTATAGTTAGATTGATCAAAGGGGAAAATTATACTTGTTTAGATCTTTTTACTTTTCCCCAGTATATTTACATGATGTGCACATTTTTTCTTACAGATGCTCATTATATAACCTGCAGAATTCAGGAATGTTCAGAAACCACGAGGAGCGGACCATTCTCTCGGTCCATTGACACCAATTCCCTAGTTGTGCAGGATGAATATGTCTTTATTCAGGTAAGTTGCGTAGTTAAACAGTTGCACTTATATTTGTATTTACAATGTGATACAACTGTACTTACTACTGTACCTTAAAACCTCAATACTATTAAATACTGTGTAATGGTTGGCTTCTAAGCTTGTGCAATAAATATGGCCACCAAGATCACTAATGATCATTAGGGTAGCAGTGACTGGGAGAACCATGTCAGTTTATGAAGAACGTGTGTCATTCTGAAATACAGCATTTATGAGCCTTTATTGTTATGGCAGTGTGATATGGTAATTTAACAAGTAAACTTATAAACAATCTCTAAGTTGCATGATCTCATGTGTAACGTCACTTGATCTATAACCTTAGACTACCTCATTAAATTCACTCGTACACTGTCTGCTACAAATGAAGCAATCTAATTACAACACACACAGTAAATCAATGTACCAGCTAAGGATGTCACTGCAGTAAA